>NC_052331.1:9016713-9056713 GCF_016432855.1 Salvelinus namaycush
GTCCTGTTGAAAAACAACTTATAGTCCCACTAAGCCCAAACAATGAGATGGCATATCGCTGCAGAAAGCTGTGGTAGCCATGCTGGTTAAGTGTGCCTTGAATTCTAAATAAATCACAGACACTGTCACCAGCAACGCACACCCACAACATCACACCTCCTCCTCCATGCTTTACAGTGGGAAATACACATGCAGAGATCATCCGTTCACCCACACAGCGTCTCACAAAGACACGGCGGTTGGAACCAAAAATCTCACATTTGACCGCTCGACCAAAGGACAGATTTCCACCGGTCTAATGTCCATTGCTTGTGTTTCTTGGCCCAAGCAAGTCTCTTCTTATTATTGGTGTCCTTTAGTAGTGGCCAAGAGTGTGCAAAGCTGTCATCATGGCAAAGGGTGGCTCTTTGAAGAATCTCAAACATAAAATATATTTTGATTTGTTTAACACTTTCTGGGTTACTACATGATTCCATATGTGTTATTTCATAGTTTTGATGTCTTCAATATTATTCTGCAATGTAGAAAATAGTAAAAATAAAGAAAAACCCTTGAATGAGTAGGTGTTCTAAAACTTTTGACCGGTAGTGTATATTACATAGTAATACGCAATCACACACACATATACCAAGAAATGGCCTAAATGCCACAATATCCAGAAAATGCTGAAAAAATACAGGCGAGAGGAAACGAGAGAGCAGGGGAAAAGACAGAACTAGAGAGAGGAGGAGAAAGAAATAGAGAGATGGGGAGAAAGAAAGAGAGAGTGGAGAAAGAAATAGAGAGAGTGGAGAAAGAAATAGAGAGAGGAGGATAAAGAAATAGAGAGAGGAGGAGAAAGAAATAGAGAGAGGAGGAGAAAGAAATAGAGAGAGGAGGAGAAAGAAATAGAGAGAGTGGAGAAAGAAATAGAGAAAGGAGGAGAAAGAAATAGAGAGAGGAGGAGAAAGAAATAGAGAGAGTGGAGAAAGAAATAGAGAGAGTGGAGAAAGAAATAGAGAGAGTGGAGAAAGAAATAGAGAGAGTGGAGAAAGAAATAGAGAGAGTGGAGAAAGAAATAGAGAGAGTGGAGAAAGAAATAGAGAGAGGAGGAGAAAGAAATAGAGAGAGTGGAGAAAGAAATAGAGAGAGTGGAGAAAGAAATAGAGAGAGTGGAGAAAGAAATAGAGAGAGGAGGAGAAAGAAATAGAGAGAGGGGAGAAAGTGGACTAAAAAAAGAATAGATAGGACACCATGTGCCAGAACTAAATTGTTTAATAAAGGGCCTAAAAATACTACTCATTGTGTATATTTCCTTTCTACTCTCTCTTAGTAAATCACTCATCTTCTTTAACTTAGTCGTTCCACTCTTTGGTCTCTCTGACTCTTCCACCTGTATTTAGGAAAATCAGCCATATTTAGGCAAATCATTAATCATAGAGGAACTAAGTCCCCTAGCACAATCCCCCATGGACCTTAGCACTGTGTGTGTGTGTGTATTTTTCTGTGTATCAGCGAAGAGGGGAGCAGAGAAGGGACCTTGGCCCAATCTGCTCTGGCAAGTATAAAGCCCTGACACACCCCCCCCCCCCCCCCCCACACACACACACACACACACACACACACACGTCAGTGCAGAGGACAGTAGTTTCAGTCTACACAGCTTTAGTAGGTTTTGATCAGGCAGATGTAAGGACGCCCGGCTTGGCGCGAGGCCCCCTGTCTGTCTATCTGTCTGCAACTTCGAGGTCCTTTATGTCCCTGTTCCAGAAGCAGAACTCTCCGGAAAGAAAAGATCCCAGGAGAAAAGCCGCTTTTCCATGCGGCTCCGCAGCCTAGCCAACAGCTGACAGAAGACACACACACACACACACACACACACCTAGCCATGGGAGCCGGGAGCTGACATGGGAGGAAGGAGAGCAAAGGACCCTAGAGAATTGTCTCTCTCTCTGGCACACGCGCACACACACACACACACACACACACACACACACACACACACACACACACACACACACACACACACACACACACACACACACACACACACACACAGTGTCCATTGAGGATTGTGCTAGTAGACTTTGCTCCCCTATGATTAATGATTTGCCTAAAATACGGGCAAGGTACAGGTGGATAAGCCAGAGACAGACTCACAGCAGCTACCGAGGATCTAAAAACAGAGACACACTCACAGCAGCTACCGAGGATCTAAAAACAGAGACACACTCACAGCAGCTACCGAGGATCTAAAAACAGAGACACACTCAGAGCAGCTACCGAGGATCTAAAAACAGAGACACACTCAGAGCAGCTACCGAGGATCTAAAACAGAGACACACTCAGAGCAGCTACCGAGGATCTAAAAACAGAGACACACTCAGAGCAGCTACCGAGGATCTAAAAACAGAGACACACTCAGAGCAGCTACCGAGGATCTAAAAACAGAGACACACTCAGAGCAGCTACCGAGGATCTAAAAACAGAGACACACTCAGAGCAGCTACCGAGGATCTAAAAACAGAGACACACTCAGAGCAGCTACCGAGGATCTAAAAACAGAGACACACTCACAGCAGCTACCGAGGATCTAAAAACAGAGACACACTCAGAGCAGCTACCGAGGATCTAAAAACAGAGACACACTCACAGCAGCTACCGAGGATCTAAAAACAGAGACACACTCATAGCAGCTACCGAGGATCTAAAAACAGAGACACACTCACAGCAGCTACCGAGGATCTAAAAACAGAGACACACTCACAGCAGCTACCGAGGATCTAAAAACAGAGACACACTCACAGCAGCTACCGAGGATCTAAAAACAGAGACACACTCACAGCAGCTACCGAGGATCTAAAAACAGAGACACACTCACAGCAGCTACCGAGGATCTAAAAACAGAGACACACTCACAGCAGCTACCGAGGATCTAAAAACAGAGACACACTCACAGCAGCTACCGAGGATCTAAAAACAGAGACACACTCACAGCAGCTACCGAGGATCTAAAAACAGAGACACACTCACAGCAGCTACCGAGGATCTAAAAACAGAGACACACTCAGAGCAGCTACCGAGGATCTAAAAACAGAGACACACTCACAGCAGCTACCGAGGATCTAAAAACAGAGACACACTCAGAGCAGCTACCGAGGATCTAAAAACAGAGACACACTCACAGCAGCTACCGAGGATCTAAAAACTGAGACACACTCAGAGCAGCTACCGAGGATCTAAAAACAGAGACACACTCACAGCAGCTACCGAGGATCTAAAAACAGAGACACACTCACAGCAGCTACCGAGGATCTAAAAACAGAGACACACTCACAGCAGCTACCGAGGATCTAAAAACAGAGACACACTCACAGCAGCTACCGAGGATCTAAAAACAGAGACAGAAGTTTTATTCTCCTGGAACTACGATAAGTTTTTGAACTTGAAATGTAGGCCTATCTGTTTCTCTCTCCTTATGGGAAACTGAGGTAAGGTGAGTGGGTTGATGCATGCACAGAGTGTGTGTGATTCGTGTGTACGGGATAATGCTAAAGAGGCGAGTCATCTCAGATCTGTGTGTGTCTCAGATCCAGTATCTGTAAGAGGCTTGTCTTATTAAATATTCATGCAGCGACTGGAGTCTGTGTCCATGACGATCGATAGTTAGATATGATATACTACAGATACTAAAGACAATTACACACCCTACGTGTGTGTGTGTGTGTGTGTGTGTGTGTGTGTGTGTGTGTTCTTAAATGATGATTACAGCTAAACTAGTGAAGATACCATGTGAATACCTTACATAAGAGAACGCCTTGCTATGAACAGAGATGCAACACTTTTCTTCTGGCCACACCTGTGATGTCAACCCCTAACCGTACGCTTACTATTACACCTGTGATGTCAACCCCTAACCGTACGCTTACTATTACACCTGTGATGTCAACCCCTAACCGTACGCTTACTATTACACCTGTGATGTCAACCCCTAACCGTACACTTACTATTACACCTGTGATGTCAACCCCTAACCGTACGCTTACTATTACACCTGTGATGTCAACCCCTAACCGTACGCTTACTATTACACCTGTGATGTCAACCCCTAACCGTACGCTTACTATTACACCTGTGATGTCAACCCCTAACCGTACGCTTACTATTACACCTGTGATGTCAACCCCTAACCGTACGCTTACTATTACACCTGTGATGTCAACCCCTAACCGTACGCGTACTATTACACCTGTGATGTCAACCCCTAACCGTACGCTTACTATTACACCTGTGATGTCAACCCCTAACCGTACGCTTACTATTACACCTGTGATGTCAACCCCTAACCGTACGCTTACTATTACACCTGTGATGTCAACCCCTAACCGTACGCTTACTATTACACCTGTGATGTCAACCCCTAACCGTACGCGTACTATTACACCTGTGATGTCAACCCCTAACCGTACGCGTACTATTACACCTGTGATGTCAACCCCTAACCGTACGCTTACTATTACACCTGTGATGTCAACCCCTAACCGTACGCTTACTATTACACCTGTGATGTCAACCCCTAACCGTACGCGTACTATTACACCTGACAACACACCAGTTGTAATGCCACTTTAAGGCAGGTCATCGATCCCACAGTGAAGCATTCAGCGATCCAGACGAGAGCAGTCTTCTCCTGTGGCTCGGAGGAAAGGTCACATCAAACCGCAACCTCTGAATACTACAGACTGTCTGGTGTGTGTGTGTGTGTGTGTGTGTGTGTGTGTGTGTGTGTGTGTGTGTGTGTGTGTGTGTGTGTGTGTGTGTGTGTGTGTGTGTGTGTGTGTGTGTGTGTGTGTGTGTGTGTGTGTGTGTGTGAAATGTCTTTATTCTTTTGGAACTTTTATGTGTAATGTTAACTGCTATTTTTTTAATTGTTTATTTCACTTTTGTTTGATATCTATTCCACTTGCTTTGGCAATTTAAACATATGTTCCCGTTGCCAACAAAGCCCTTAAATTGCCAATGACTGGAACGAATTGCAAAAAAAAAATCGCTGAAGTTGGAGACTTATATCTCCCTCACTAACTTTAAGCATCAGCTATCTGAGCAGCTAACCGATCGCTGCAGCTGTACACAGCCCATCTGTAAATAGCCCAACCAATCTACCTACCTCATCCCCATATTGTTTTTATTTACTTTTTTGCTCTTTTGCACACCAGTATTTCTACTTGCACATCATCATCTGCACATCTATCACTCCAGTGTTCATTTGCTAAATTGTAATTACTTCGCTACTATGGCCTATTTATTGCCTTACCTCCCTACTCCATTTGCACCCTCTGTATATAGATTTTTCTATTGTGTTACTGACTGTACGTTTGTTTATTCCATGTGTAACTCTGTGTTGTTGTTTGTGTCGCACTGCTTTGCTTTATCTTGGCCAAGTCGCAGTTGTAAATGAGAACATGTTCTCAACTAGCCTACCTGGTTAAATAAAGGTGCAATTAAAAAAAAATGAATTGAGAGAGAAAGAGAGAGAAAGCAAGCGAAACAAAGAAATAAGGAGAGTGTCAAATATTATGCGATATGTGTGTTCATGAACCACGTTAAACTTGGCCTTTATAGGTTGGCCAGTCTGACCCCACATCATCACACCACGCTGGACCCCAGTCATGTTGAACTCAGAGAGGCTGCTCTCTCACCAGGAGGGAGCAGTGAGAAAACAACACAGCAATAAAGCCCCCCATCTGCACCCAGTGGACAGACACACGTACCGTAATATAAACACGTTCATCTCATATTCCCACAGCAGCCGCCAAAAAATCGCCCGTCAAACTACAGTACGGCCTCAAGGGGCTTCACGTCTCTCAGCCTCTAATATCTCTCTACCCCCTCCTTCCCTTCATTTTCTATGCTTCCGTTTCTCTTCAATGTGAGTTTGTGTGTTCGTATATGTGACTTGGTGCATCGTGTTGAGTGTGTGTGCATGCGGGCGTGTGTGTGTTGCGCTCCATACAGAGAAGTTGTGTAAAAAGCTCTCTGGCCCAGGGGAGATGAGCACCATAATGGTCACCATGGCAACACACTTTCAAGATGGAGCCCCTTTCCTGTCCCCCTTAAATACCTCGCAGCTCCCTCGAATTAGATAGCAGTGTGTCACTGTGTGTGTCACTGTGTGTGTGTGTGTGTGTGTGTGTGTCTGTGTGTATGCACATCATTGTGTGTGTGTTAAACCCATGTGTGGGCTATCCAGGGACTCGTTCAGGCTTACCCATTTAAAAATTGATACATCAGGAGTCAGTGGAGAAATCTGACAAGATCGGATTCGACAGATCTAAAAGTGTGTGTGTGTGTGTGTGTGTGTGCCTGAAACAAATCTTCAGAGGGTAAACATGCACTCTGGTCGTTGGATAAACAACTGTCTAAGGACAGATAGGCCAGGTTATTACGCAGTACAGACATAGGCCAGGTTATTACGCAGTACAGACATAGGCCAGGTTATTACGCAGTACAGACATAGGCCAGGTTATTACGCAGTACAGACATAGGCCAGGTTATTACGCAGTACAGACATAGGCCAGGTTATTACGCAGTACAGACATAGGCCAGGTTATTACGCAGTACCGACATAGGCCAAGTTATTACGCATTACAGACATAGGCCAGGTTATTACGCAGTACAGACATAGGCCAGGTTATTACGCAGTACAGACATAGGCCAGGTTATTACGCAGTACAGACATAGGCCAGGTTATTACGCAGTACAGACATAGGCCAGGTTATTACGCAGTACCGACATAGGCCAGGTTATTACGCAGTACAGACATAGGCCAGGTTATTACGCAGTACAGACATAGGCCAGGTTATTACGCAGTACCGACATGGGCCAGGTTATTACACAGTACAGAGATGGGCCAGGTTATTACACAGTACACACATGGGCCATGGTATTACGCAGTACAGACATAGGACAGGTTATTATGCTGTACAGACATAGGACAGGTTATTACACAGTACAGACATAGGACAGGTTATTATGCTGTACAGACATAGGACAGGTTATTACACAGTACAGACATAGGACAGGTTATTATGCAGTACAGACATAGGACAGGTTATTATGCTGTACAGACACAAAAGCCTGCTGACTACCATGATGATGACATACCAAGAATTCCCCCAAAATCACAATAAATTGCTTTACCACTTCTACCACTACTTGTCTATGTGTGTGTGTGTGTGTGTGTGTGTGTGTGTGTGTGTGTGTGTGTGTGTGTGTGTGTGTGTGTGTGTGTGTGTGTGTGTGTGTGTGTGTGTGTGTTGGGGGGAGGTCATTGGTTCTTTTATCCTTTTATTCCCAAAATTCTCCACAAGGATAGTAAAACAAGGAACATTCTCCCCTGTGGGGACATTTCCCACGTCCCCATGAGGACAAAGGCTATTTTAAGTTTAGGGGTTAGGTTTACGGTTAGGGTTAAGGTTAGGGTAAGGGGTTAGTGGTTAGGTTTAGGGTTAGGGGTTAGGGTTTGGGTTAAGGTTAGGGATATGGTAAGGGTTAGTGTTAGGTTTACAGAGTTAGGGGTTAGGGAAAATAGGATTTTTGAATAGAAATCAATTTGAGGTCCCCAGGAAGATAGAAGAACATAACATGTGTGTGTGAGGCGTGGTTGAGAAGTGAGTGTATGTCTTACTGTCTGGGTGGAACAGAGTCATCAGCATGATGAGTCACTCCACCCCGAGCCTCTCGCTCTCCACTCTAATCTTTAATCCCTAATCTGAGGAGTTAGAATCCTAATAACCAACCCACCGTATCTAATCCTCCCAAACACACTCTCACCCCTCTTCCTCAGCCCCTCTTCCTTCCACCCTCTACATTGCCCCGGGCACAGCACAGTGGACCAGAACAAGTGTGTGTCTGTGTGAGCATCTGTGAGAGAGAGTAAGAGAGACAGAAAGAAAAGAACGAGAATTTGAGCGGAAAGGGGCATAATAGTGTCAGGAAGAAGACGAGTGAGAAAAAGTATCGGTATCCCTGTTAACATCCAGAGGGACTCCTAAATAAAGACAATGATCCCCAAAATAGATTGTTATAGTCTTTAGTCAGAGCTGAGGGAGACAGATGGACAAAACCAGCCTGACCTTTAACCTTTCACCCCCGAGGTCAAACTTGAGCCTTTCTGATACACACAAACCCACACGCACACTCTGACAAAACACCAACATGCAGACGTGTAGTTTTTTGACTACATATACAGGGCAGTAACACACGCAGACTGACACGGCCTGTCAAATCCAAAAGTATGTGAAACACACTCCAAGCCCTGCTCTGATTTGCTCTCAGTCCCCTGGATGCTGTCCAATTACAGGGACTAGTCAAGGGGAACTTTGAAGCACAGCACCAGTCACACACACATACACACACACACACACACACACACACATGGATGCATGTACGCCCGCAAACATGCACACACTCACACGGATGTATGCAGGCCCGTAAGCACACATACACACACACATACACACGCACATACACACACACACAGCCTTCAGGGTTAATCTATGGAATTGTGTGTGATAACCTTCAGGGTTAATCTATGGAATTGTGTGTGTATGTGTGTGTGTGTGTGTGTGTGTGTGTGTGTGTGTGTGTGTGTGTGTGTGTGTGTGTGTGTGTGTGTGTGTGTGTGTGTGTGTGTGTGTGTGTGTGTGTGTGTGTGTGTCATTTCCCATTGGGTGTCATACTTTGACCCTGACCTTTGCCAGAGCTCCTGCACAAATATTTATTTTATTTCGCAGTGACAGGGGCACCAGCGCGAACACACACACACACACACACACACACACACACACACACACACACACACACACACACACACACACACACACACAACAACAAAAAGAGAGTGAAAGAGCGAGTGATTGAGAGAAAGAAATAACATGTGGAGTGAAGAGAAGGAAATTAAGTGCAATTAAAAACAAACACACTCACAGACACAGACACATAAAAACACCCACTCACTTACCGAGGGGTAACCTTAGCTGATCACAGACTCATTTCATGCATTCCCACTGAGGCTATTATCAGCCGGTCTAAAAACAGATTCAATTGATACCAGGTGTGTGTGTCTGTGTGTGTGTGTGCCTGTGTGTACAACACAGACAGGAAGAGAAAGCGTGAACGAGAGGGAGAGGGAGAGGGGTTGACAGGGAAAGCAAGTGAGCTAAAGAAAAGAGAGAGAGAGAGAGAGAGAGTGAGGGATAGAGAGAAAGGGATAGAGAGAGAGGAGGAGGTTTGCTGCGTAGTCCCTCTCTCCCACCACGTGAGATAGACTACGGTAAATATTTTACGACGCCGTCACTCTCACAAAAATACACACACACACACACTGAGCAAACTTGCCCTCATCGCCCAGTCCCACGGTCGAGAGAGGAAGAGAGCGAGTGGAGGGTGAGTCTTCATCGCCCTCTCCTCCTCCATGTTATTTTCAGTTCATCACTCTCAATAATTCATTTCCTCAGGCGGGGGGGAGAAGAGAGAAGAGCCCCGTGCCTCTCTCCGCTACCGCGTCTGTCACTAGCCTCACCTCAGAGGAAGAGAGGGATGGAGGGAGAGGACAAGAGAGTGAGAGAGACCTTCTTCCTCTGACTGTTACGTGTCGTAGTTAAGTCTGCCTGCCAACTGGTCCAGCAGAGGGGCGGTGTCTTTCCGTTCTATTACAAAACAGACGGGCGAAAAGTGTCTCTACTACTACGTCGCAGTCTAAACAAGGCAGTAAAGTGTCTCTACTACTACGTCGCAGTCTAAACAAGGTAGTAAAGTGTGTCTACTACTACGTCGCAGTCTAAACAAGGTAGTAAAGTGTCTCTACTACTACGTCGCAGTCTAAACAAGGTAGTAAAGTGTGTCTACTACTACGTCGCAGTCTAAACAAGGTAGTAAAGTGTCTCTACTACTACGTCGCAGTCTAAACAAGGTAGTAAAGTGTGTCTACTACTACGTCGCAGTCTAAACAAGGTAGTAAAGTGTGTCTACTACTACGTCGCAGTCTAAACAAGGTAGTAAAGTGTCTCTACTACTACGTCGCAGTCTAAACAAGGTAGTAAAGTGTCTCTACTACTACGTCGCAGTCTAAACAAGGTAGTAAAGTGTCTCTACTACTACGTCGCAGTCTAAACAAGGTAGTAAAGTGTCTCTACTACTACGTCGCAGTCTAAACAAGGTAGTAAAGTGTGTCTACTACTACGTCGCAGTCTAAACAAGGTAGTAAAGTGTGTCTACTACTACGTCGCAGTCTAAACAAGGTAGTAAAGTGTGTCTACTACTACGTCGCAGTCTAAACAAGGTAGTAAAGTGTCTCTACTACTACGTCGCAGTCTAAACAAGGTAGTAAAGTGTGTCTACTACTACGTCGCAGTCTAAACAAGGTAGTAAAGTGTGTCTACTACTACGTCGCAGTCTAAACAAGGTAGTAAAGTGTCTCTACTACTACGTCGCAGTCTAAACAAGGTAGTAAAGTGTCTCTACTACTACGTCGCAGTCTAAACAAGGTAGTAAAGTGTCTCTACTACTACGTCGCAGTCTAAACAAGGTAGTAAAGTGTCTCTACTACTACGTCGCAGTCTAAACAAGGTAGTAAAGTGTGTCTACTACTACGTCGCAGTCTAAACAAGGTAGTAAAGTGTGTCTACTACTACGTCGCAGTCTAAACAAGGCAGTAAAGTGTCTCTACTACTACGTCGCAGTCTAAACAAGGCAGTAAAGTGTCTCTACTACTACGTCGCAGTCTAAACAAGGTAGTAAAGTGTGTCTACTACTACGTCGCAGTCTAAACAAGGTAGTAAAGTGTCTCTACTACTACGTCGCAGTCTAAACAAGGTAGTAAAGTGTGTCTACTACTACGTCGCAGTCTAAACAAGGTAGTAAAGTGTCTCTACTACTACGTCGCAGTCTAAACAAGGTAGTAAAGTGTGTCTACTACTACGTCGCAGTCTAAACAAGGTAGTAAAGTGTGTCTACTACTACGTCGCAGTCTAAACAAGGTAGTAAAGTGTCTCTACTACTACGTCGCAGTCTAAACAAGGTAGTAAAGTGTCTCTACTACTACGTCGCAGTCTAAACAAGGTAGTAAAGTGTGTCTACTACTACGTCGCAGTCTAAACAAGGCAGTAAAGTGTCTCTACTACTACGTCGCAGTCTAAACAAGGTAGTAAAGTGTGTCTACTACTACGTCGCAGTCTAAACAAGGTAGTAAAGTGTCTCTACTACTACGTCGCAGTCTAAACAAGGTAGTAAAGTGTGTCTACTACTACGTCGCAGTCTAAACAAGGCAGTAAAGTGTCTCTACTACTACGTCGCAGTCTAAACAAGGCAGTAAAGTGTCTCTACTACTACGTCGCAGTCTAAACAAGGTAGTAAAGTGTCTCTACTACTACGTCGCAGTCTAAACAAGGTAGTAAAGTGTCTCTACTACTACGTCGCAGTCTAAACAAGGTAGTAAAGTGTCTCTACTACTACGTCGCAGTCTAAACAAGGCAGTAAAGTGTCTCTACTACTACGTCGCAGTCTAAACAAGGCAGTAAAGTGTCTCTACTACTACGTCGCAGTCTAAACAAGGTAGTAAAGTGTCTCTACTACTACGTCGCAGTCTAAACAAGGCAGTAAAGTGTCTCTACTACTACGTCGCAGTCTAAACAAGGCAGTAAAGTGTCTCTACTACTACGTCGCAGTCTAAACAAGGTAGTAAAGTGTCTCTACTACTACGTCGCAGTCTAAACAAGGTAGTAAAGTGTGTCTACTACTACGTCGCAGTCTAAACAAGGTAGTAAAGTGTGTCTACTACTACGTCGCAGTCTAAACAAGGTAGTAAAGTGTCTCTACTACTACGTCGCAGTCTAAACAAGGTAGTAAAGTGTCTCTACTACTACGTCGCAGTCTAAACAAGGCAGTAAAGTGTCTCTACTACTACGTCGCAGTCTAAACAAGGCAGTAAAGTGTCTCTACTACTACGTCGCAGTCTAAACAAGGTAGTAAAGTGTCTCTACTACTACGTCGCAGTCTAAACAAGGTAGTAAAGTGTGTCTACTACTACGTCGCAGTCTAAACAAGGTAGTAAAGTGTCTCTACTACTACGTCGCAGTCTAAACAAGGTAGTAAAGTGTCTCTACTACTACGTCGCAGTCTAAACAAGGTAGTAAAGTGTGTCTACTACTACGTCGCAGTCTAAACAAGGTAGTAAAGTGTGTCTACTACTACGTCGCAGTCTAAACAAGGTAGTAAAGTGTGTCTACTACTACGTCGCAGTCTAAACAAGGTAGTAAAGTGTCTCTACTACTACGTCGCAGTCTAAACAAGGCAGTAAAGTGTGTCTACTACTACGTCGCAGTCTAAACAAGGTAGTAAAGTGTCTCTACTACTACGTCGCAGTCTAAACAAGGTAGTAAAGTGTCTCTACTACTACGTCGCAGTCTAAACAAGGTAGTAAAGTGTCTCTACTACTACGTCGCAGTCTAAACAAGGTAGTAAAGTGTCTCTACTACTACGTCGCAGTCTAAACAAGGTAGTAAAGTGTCTCTACTACTACGTCGCAGTCTAAACAAGGTAGTAAAGTGTGTCTACTACTACGTCGCAGTCTAAACAAGGTAGTAAAGTGTCTCTACTACTACGTCGCAGTCTAAACAAGGTAGTAAAGTGTCTCTACTACTACGTCGCAGTCTAAACAAGGTAGTAAAGTGTCTCTACTACTACGTCGCAGTCTAAACAAGGTAGTAAAGTGTGTCTACTACTACGTCGCAGTCTAAACAAGGTAGTAAAGTGTCTCTACTACTACGTCGCAGTCTAAACAAGGTAGTAAAGTGTGTCTACTACTACGTCGCAGTCTAAACAAGGTAGTAAAGTGTCTCTACTACTACGTCGCAGTCTAAACAAGGTAGTAAAGTGTCTCTACTACTACGTCGCAGTCTAAACAAGGTAGTAAAGTGTCTCTACTACTACGTCGCAGTCTAAACAAGGTAGTAAAGTGTCTCTACTACTACGTCGCAGTCTAAACAAGGCAGTAAAGTGTGTCTACTACTACGTCGCAGTCTAAACAAGGTAGTAAAGTGTGTCTACTACTACGTCGCAGTCTAAACAAGGTAGTAAAGTGTCTCTACTACTACGTCGCAGTCTAAACAAGGTAGTAAAGTGTCTCTACTACTACGTCGCAGTCTAAACAAGGTAGTAAAGTGTCTCTACTACTACGTCGCAGTCTAAACAAGGTAGTAAAGTGTGTCTACTACTACGTCGCAGTCTAAACAAGGTAGTAAAGTGTCTCTACTACTACGTCGCAGTCTAAACAAGGCAGTAAAGTGTGTCTACTACTACGTCGCAGTCTAAACAAGGTAGTAAAGTGTCTCTACTACTACGTCGCAGTCTAAACAAGGCAGTAAAGTGTGTCTACTACTACGTCGCAGTCTAAACAAGGTAGTAAAGTGTCTCTACTACTACGTCGCAGTCTAAACAAGGTAGTAAAGTGTCTCTACTACTACGTCGCAGTCTAAACAAGGTAGTAAAGTGTGTCTACTACTACGTCGCAGTCTAAACAAGGTAGTAAAGTGTCTCTACTACTACGTCGCAGTCTAAACAAGGCAGTAAAGTGTGTCTACTACTACGTCGCAGTCTAAACAAGGTAGTAAAGTGTGTCTACTACTACGTCGCAGTCTAAACAAGGTAGTAAAGTGTCTCTACTACTACGTCGCAGTCTAAACAAGGTAGTAAAGTGTCTCTACTACTACGTCGCAGTCTAAACAAGGTAGTAAAGTGTCTCTACTACTACGTCGCAGTCTAAACAAGGTAGTAAAGTGTGTCTACTACTACGTCGCAGTCTAAACAAGGTAGTAAAGTGTCTCTACTACTACGTCGCAGTCTAAACAAGGCAGTAAAGTGTGTCTACTACTACGTCGCAGTCTAAACAAGGTAGTAAAGTGTCTCTACTACTACGTCGCAGTCTAAACAAGGTAGTAAAGTGTCTCTACTACTACGTCGCAGTCTAAACAAGGTAGTAAAGTGTGTCTACTACTACGTCGCAGTCTAAACAAGGTAGTAAAGTGTCTCTACTACTACGTCGCAGTCTAAACAAGGTAGTAAAGTGTGTCTACTACTACGTCGCAGTCTAAACAAGGTAGTAAAGTGTCTCTACTACTACGTCGCAGTCTAAACAAGGTAGTAAAGTGTCTCTACTACTACGTCGCAGTCTAAACAAGGTAGTAAAGTGTCTCTACTACTACGTCGCAGTCTAAACAAGGTAGTAAAGTGTGTCTACTACTACGTCGCAGTCTAAACAAGGTAGTAAAGTGTCTCTACTACTACGTCGCAGTCTAAACAAGGTAGTAAAGTGTCTCTACTACTACGTCGCAGTCTAAACAAGGCAGTAAAGTGTCTCTACTACTACGTCGCAGTCTAAACAAGGCAGTAAAGTGTCTCTACTACTACGTCGCAGTCTAAACAAGGCAGTAAAGTGTCTCTACTACTACGTCGCAGTCTAAACAAGGCAGTAAAGTGTCTCTACTACTACGTCGCAGTCTAAACAAGGTAGTAAAGTGTGTCTACTACTACGTCGCAGTCTAAACAAGGTAGTAAAGTGTCTCTACTACTACGTCGCAGTCTAAACAAGGTAGTAAAGTGTCTCTACTACTACGTCGCAGTCTAAACAAGGCAGTAAAGTGTGTCTACTACTACGTCGCAGTCTAAACAAGGTAGTAAAGTGTGTCTACTACTACGTCGCAGTCTAAACAAGGTAGTAAAGTGTGTCTACTACTACGTCGCAGTCTAAACAAGGTAGTAAAGTGTGTCTACTACTACGTCGCAGTCTAAACAAGGTAGTAAAGTGTGTCTACTACTACGTCGCAGTCTAAACAAGGTAGTAAAGTGTGTCTACTACTACGTCGCAGTCTAAACAAGGTAGTAAAGTGTGTCTACTACTACGTCGCAGTCTAAACAAGGTAGTAAAGTGTCTCTACTACTACGTCGCAGTCTAAACAAGGTAGTAAAGTGTGTCTACTACTACGTCGCAGTCTAAACAAGGTAGTAAAGTGTCTCTACTACTACGTCGCAGTCTAAACAAGGTAGTAAAGTGTCTCTACTACTACGTCGCAGTCTAAACAAGGTAGTAAAGTGTGTCTACTACTACGTCGCAGTCTAAACAAGGTAGTAAAGTGTCTCTACTACTACGTCGCAGTCTAAACAAGGTAGTAAAGTGTCTCTACTACTACGTCGCAGTCTAAACAAGGTAGTAAAGTGTCTCTACTACTACGTCGCAGTCTAAACAAGGTAGTAAAGTGTCTCTACTACTACGTCGCAGTCTAAACAAGGCAGTAAAGTGTCTCTACTACTACGTCGCAGTCTAAACAAGGTAGTAAAGTGTCTCTACTACTACGTCGCAGTCTAAACAAGGTAGTAAAGTGTCTCTACTACTACGTCGCAGTCTAAACAAGGTAGTAAAGTGTGTCTACTACTACGTCGCAGTCTAAACAAGGTAGTAAAGTGTCTCTACTACTACGTCGCAGTCTAAACAAGGTAGTAAAGTGTCTCTACTACTACGTCGCAGTCTAAACAAGGCAGTAAAGTGTCTCTACTACTACGTCGCAGTCTAAACAAGGTAGTAAAGTGTGTCTACTACTACGTCGCAGTCTAAACAAGGCAGTAAAGTGTCTCTACTACTACGTCGCAGTCTAAACAAGGCAGTAAAGTGTCTCTACTACTACGTCGCAGTCTAAACAAGGCAGTAAAGTGTCTCTACTACTACGTCGCAGTCTAAACAAGGCAGTAAAGTGTCTCTACTACTACGTCGCAGTCTAAACAAGCTGTATGGGATGAAGACGCCACTCTGTGACATCTCTGAGAATTCCTTTTCACAGCTCGGCGTAAATTGCTCTTTGATAGATCCTGCAGACACACACACACACACACACACACACACACACACACACACACACACACACACACACACACACACACACACACACACATACACACACACACACACGTGCACGCCATATTGGCTGAATAGAATCCAGGTGTTTGTGCATGTGTGCTGGTCATCCATTTATTCTAACCTCTGGAAGATAACATAATATATATATTTTGCTCGGGTCAAGTGCGCGACAGACAATACGGTTCCCCCCTACACACCTCAGCATCCATTTCACCACCCTGAAGGAAGTCAAGTGTGTCACAAAGATATGTGTCTCCTTCTTTGACAAAAGGTCCGGAACCTTGCGTGCCTGTTGGATTATAGACAGAACGTAGACAGAAGTGTCCTCCCCTGCCCGCGACACAAACTTCACTTCCCCTTTTCTCTTCTGTCTTTGTGAACAACATACAACCCCCCCCCCCCCCCCCCCCCCCCCCCCCCAATAACTGAAGTACCACTGTTCCTATGCTCCAACACTCCTGTTCCAACAAAACCATTACCCAGGGATCCTGAACACTAACAGACCATTTGTTACAGACTCTTTTGTCTATATAGCTGAGTGAGTCGTTTTCTCTGCAGTTAGAGCCATTACAAGGGAGACTGTGGGTCCTATTCAATCTAAAGTCTAAAGTCACTGGGTCTCCAGGATAGACTAACACCAGTCCCCCTGGCCCAATGCACATCTGGAACCCATCCACTTCTGGGCTGGAGAGTGTGTGTGTGTGTGTGTGTGTGTGTGTGTGTGTGTGTGTGTGTGTGTGTGTGTGTGTGTGTGTGTGTGTGTGTGTGTGTGTGTGTGTGTGTGTGTGTGTGTGTGTGTGTGTGTGTGAAGGGTGGAGGGTTAATCACTCCCTTCCTGAGTCTCGGTTTCCTCTCCAGGAGACTCACCGGCTGCCTGCACGCTCCCTCTGTCGTTCTGACGCCCGAATCTCACACACACACAAACGCAAACACACGCGCACAAATGCACGCACACCTTGCTCGCTCAATCCAACCCCCCCCCCCCACCCCTGAAGCCCACTGTGTAATGTGTACTTGCTGTGGGCCAGGAATGTGATGATTATTCCACAAAGGCTGAACCGTAGCGCCTCTGTGTTTCTCAATGGAACACAGAATGTGCCCAATTAACATCAAATATGCTCCAAGTCCCAGGATAGTTTCTCTCTCTCCTCCTCTCCCTTGCTCTCTGTCGCTCCGTCTCCCTCTCTCTCTCTCTCTCCCTCTCTCTCCTCCTCTCTCTCTCTCATCCTCTCTCTCTCTCATCCTCTCTTTCTCCCTCTCTCTCTCTCCCTCTCTCTCTCTCCCTCTCTCTCCCTCTCTCTCTCTCATCCTCTCTCTCTCTCATCCTCCCTCTCTCCCTCTCTCTCATCCTCCCTCTCTCCTTCTCCTCCCCTGTAGGCAATAGAGGTTCTATATTAGGATGTGAGGAGTTTTTACAGCGTTCACTGCTCTCTCACTAAAGTCCTTGGCCTGCTTTTCTCTACATAGTCTTTCAACCAGCTTCTACCTCACCGGGGGTCAGCCATTTTATATAGGAGAGATGAGGAAGGAGGAGAGAGAGGATGGAGAGAGAGGGCTAAGGTAAAGGGAGGTAGAGCAAGAGAAAGGGAGAGAGCATGGTTGAATATCAACGGTAGCTGGGCCCATCGAGCCACAATAACACACTGGTGGACAGAAAGAAAAAGAGAAAGACACACACACACACACACACACACGAAGAGAGGTAGAGATAGAATGGTAAATTGATGTTCAAGGGGATTTTGTTCAATATAATACATCTATATATTTGTATATTTTCTCCTTTGGTAAAATCTGGGCCAAGGTAAAACCTCCCTGCTGCTCAACACTTCAACAGCTTACTGCAGCAACAGCAACCCGCACCCCCCCCACCACACACACACACACACACACACACACACACACACACACACACACACACACACACACACACACACACACACACACACCAACATTTCTCAGTCCTTCTATTTCTGACAGACCCGAGAGCTGATGAAGGAGAGTTGGCGAGGGGGTAGGGGGTGCGGGTTGGGGAGAGGGGGGTTAAAGGTTTAGGGGTGAAGGACATCTTGACCTTCAAAGGTCTCTCAGATGAACACAGAAGTGCTCAGGTGGGCTTCACCGACTAGCCAGCACGGCCACACGCGCACAGACATATACGCACACACACATGGACACACACACATTCCTTTCGCTAGTAAAGGGTAGGAGGGAGACGTAGCGCTGGGATAGACAGGTAGTAAAACCAGACATGATTTCCCTGGTCCCTGCAGAGCTTTAAAGATCACATGCTGAGCTGTGTCTAAATGAGCCCAATGTCTTTCACAGGTCTCTAGATCAACCTTGTTCCTACATCTGTTTTCTACACCAACCCTTTCATTACCTCACAAAAGGGAAAACAATAATCTTATGAGATATAAAGAGAGAGAATGTGTGTGTGTGTGTGTGTGTGTGTGTGTGTGTGTGTGTGTGTGTGTGTGTGTGTGTGTGTGTGTGTGTGTGTGTGTGTGTGTGTGTGTGTGGATGTGTTTAACTACACAAGAATTGTAAACAAACAAAAATTTGACCAACAGGGGACATTTTTTTGGTCCCCACAAGGTCAAATGCTATTTCTAGGGGGGTTAGGGTTAAGGTTAGAATTAGTGTTAGGTTAGAATTACGTTAAGGGTTAGGGTTAGGAGCTAGGGTTAGGAGCTAGGGTTAGTTTTAGGGTTAGGATCTAGGGTTAGTAATAGGGTTAGGAGCTATGGTTAGGTTTAGGTTTAGGGTTAGGGTTAGGGTGAAGGTTAGGTTTTTGGGTTAAGGTTAGGTTGTTAGGTTAAGGTTAGGGGTTAGGGGAAAATATGATTTTGAATGGGACTGAATTGTGTCCCCCTACAAGGCTAGCTGTAAAAGTGTGTGTGTGTGTGTGTGTGTGTGTGTGTGTGTGTGCGTGTGCGTGCGTGCGTGCGTGCGTGCGTGCGTGTGTGTGCAGGCAAGCGATCTTTCATTATTTCACAAAGGCAGTATTCTCAGATGTGATATAAAGTGAGACTGGAGAAAAGGGATTAAGTTATTCCTGTGTTATCAAGCCCAGGTTTGATTGAATGATTGAATGAACATCTGACAAGGAAACATTTGACTGAATTCCCATTGCCTTTGTTAAAGCACGGAGGGAAGAATCAGCCTCTGTTAAGGATAGGGCTGGGGTTTGAATCAAAAAGTAATCCCCTTCACTCTTCCCTCGTTCACTCCACTTGATGGATCTGAGACAACTAGGCTTATTGTGTTTACCTATCTGATACACAGTTCTACTCTACTAACGTTTGTCTCAGAGACGAATACGCACAAAGCCAATAGGTTCCAATAGCCGTGCTAACGTGGTCTGTTTACCAGAAGCAGGGCTGCAAAAGCAGGTCTGATTCCATAAACCCATTTAGAGACCGATTTGGTACTAGTAGGACGTGTCCCTTTAAGCCAGCTCTTAGCATTAAGTCCTACTCTCAGTCTGTGACAGAGAAGGAGTGAAGGACAGACAGGCAGAGAGCTATGGACTTCAACATCACCCTGACCTACATTCTCCTTTCCCACCGTCAATCACTACGGCGACAGAGAGAAGGAGGGATGTGAGAGAGGTTGAGGGGAGGAAAAAAAAGACAGAGAGAACGAGAGAGAGAGAAAGAAAGAGAGGGAGAAGAGAGACGTGCTAGAGAGATGGGCAGAGGCTGCTGAGTAGGACAGGTGTGCTGTCCCTCGCTCCTCTCCTCCCTCTCTCCTCTCTCTGTCCAGAGGTTCAGTAATTGGTGCTGTCAGGGCCAGACAGCTCTACAGCGCGGTTCTTCACTGTGGAGCCCCAGGACAGACCCACAGGCTGCAGGAACATCCACACACACACACACTGCTCACTGACAGAGAGACACACTGACACACGCAGGAGAGAGGGAGACAGGGAGGAGTGTGTGTGTGTGTGTGAGAGAGAGAGAGAGAGTGTGTGTGTTGTGTGTGTGTATTGGATGATTATGTAACCCCAGTAACAGGGCAGATGAGGATGAATTCATGTGAATGTAGGCTTCACAGCCAATAGGAGAGCAGAGAGGGAGATAGGAAGGGAAAGCGGGGGTGTAAAAGACAGACACGGAGAGAGTAAGGAGAGAAATGGAGAGTGACAAACAGAAAGAGAGAGCTCCTAACATGATATCTCATCTGACCTAAATACAGTCAATTAATTACTAAAGGGACTAAAAACACATGCACACGTCCTGTTACCTCAACTATCATTTTAATTTCTGTTTTGTTTTTTGCTTTACGAAAAAGAGAAAGAGAGGAAAGAGAGATCCATGGCTTATAAATGTTTAAAGAGGGGAGAGCAGAATCATCAGTCCAGAGGTCCCCAAGCCCCTTAGTGACACAACGGACAGCGAGAGAGAGAGCGAGAGAGCGAGAGAGCGAGAGAGCGAGAGAGAGAGAGAGAGAGAGAGAGAGAGAGAGAGAGAGAGAGAAAGCGCATAGGGGAGAAGGGGGATTAAGAGTACGTTTAAGAGAGGGAGTTGGAGGAAGATGGAGGACAGGGGTGAGTTGCGTAAGTAAAGAGCTCTTGGTCTCTCTCTCTTTCTACCTCCTCTGTTGGCTGTCTGTGTAGAGAGAGGGAGATGAAAGGGGCGCTAGGTGAAGGGAGACAGCAGTACCATTACAGAACAAGAGAACAGCAGCAAAAACTAGCAAATGGGGAAAGATAACATATTATATATAATTGGAGGAGTCTGGTTGTTTGGGTGTCTGACAGGGACCGGAGCAGTAATGATTCCATTAACACCTCACACAGTACAAAAGAGACAAGGGGAGAGGGGGACGAAAAGGAGGGATGAGAGAGGGATGGGGGTGGAGCGAGAGATAGAGAGACGAGAGAGCAAGAAAGGGGGAAGAGAGAGAGAGAGCCAGGCTGATTTAAATGCATTAGTGAGTCAGTGTTACCTTACTTTTCCCTGTGGAAGCTCTTCAAAAGCTCTGAGTAGCTGTGAGGGGGGGGCAGACACCTTTTTTTTTGGTTTGGAGCAGTGTGTTTAGCACTAAAAGCATTGTGCTGTGCTTCTGGGGGCACATTAGAGCGTTACACAGGGGTGTCACGTCTCTTTGTGACCTCCAGACCTCTTTGTTAAAAGCTGAGTGATTATTGACATAGTTATTCTTAACGTTTGGGGGTTCTTTTAAAAGATGCGATATTGATCAAGACCAGACAATCGTCAATGGAATTACAATGTAAAGATCTAGGGAAAGTGTACCCATTGCTGACAGGTGTATAAAATCGAGCGCACAGCCATGCAATCTCCATAGACAAACATTGGCAGTAGAATGGTCTTACTGAAGAGCTCAGTGACTTTCAACGTGACACCGTCATAGGATGCCACCTCTCCGACAAGTCAGTTCATCAAATTTCTGCCCTGCTAGAGCTGTCCCGGTCAACTGTAAGTGCTGTTATTGTGAAGTGGAAACGTCTAGGAGCAACATCGGCTCAGCCGCGAGGTGGTAGGCCACACAAGCTCACAGAACAGGACAGAGTGCTGAAGTGCGTACCACGTAAAAATCGCCTGTCCACAGTTGCAACACTCACTACTGAGTTCCAAACTGCCTCTGGAAGCAACGTCAGCACAAGAACTGTTCGTCGAGAGCTTCATGAAATGGGCTTCCATGGCCGAGCAGCCACACCCAAGCATAAGATCACCATATGGCAGTCCGACGGACGAATCTGGGTTTCGCGGATGGCAGGAGAACGCTACCTGCCCCAATGCATAGTGCCAACTGTAAAGTTTGGTGGGCTAGGCCACTTAGCTCCATTGAAGGGAAATCTTAACGATACAGCGTACAATGACATTCTAGATGATTCTGTGCTTCCAACTTTGTGGCAACAGTTTGGGGATGACAATGCCCCTGTGCACAAAGTGAGGTCCATACAGAAATTGTTTGTTGAGATCGGTGGGGAAGAACTTGACTGGCCTGCACAGAGCCCTGACCTCAACCCCATCGAACACCTTTGGGATGAATTGAAACGCTGACTGCGAGCCAGGCCTAATCGCCCAACATCAGCGCCAGGCCTCACTAATGCTCTTGTGGCTGAATGGAAGTAAGTCCCCGCAGCAATGTTCCAACATCTAGTGGAAAGCCTTCCCAGAAGAGCGGAGGCTGTTATAGCAGCAAAGGGGGACCAACTCCATATTAATGCCCATGATTTTAGAATGAGATGTTCGACGAGCTGGTGTTCACCGAGTTTGTACCTTCAGACATGAAATGGTTCAAAATGGGAACGCGTCGCCTACTGAATCGGGTGCGCTTACCTCCAACAGCACGAGACAAATAAAAAAATAGGAACGCGAGGTTTATCGTTGGGTTTTTTACAGAAATGTTTGCCGATCTAGTAGGGCGGATTGGAGATCAACCAGTTAATCATGATTGACCGGTTGGTGATACCTGCTTTAAGCCCACCTGAGATAAATGTCACATTTACAAAAAAAAAGGCATCTATGTACCACAATGTGAGGTTCATTTAACAGTAAAATAAGATAAAATGCATAAAAACATGTAAGCTGTGAGTGGTTGAGATATACAGTATTATATTCTTGTGGTTCCCCAAGTTATGTTGCTACTGTAGTGACTGTGAGCATACCAGTAAAATACCAACCTGCATCCCACAGCTGGCTCGCTTCTGAAGCTGAGCGGGGTTGCTCCTGGATGGGAGCAACTTCCAGACGCTGCTGGAAGTTGTGTTGGAGGGCCAGCAGGGCGCACTTTTCCCTCTGGTCATAAGATCATGTCCCAGGACAGTGAAGGGAACATTGCCCTATGCAGAGTGATGTTTTTCAGATGGGTGCCCTGACTCTCTGTGGTCATAAAAAATCCCATGGCACATAGCAAGACTAGGGGTGTTAACCCTGGTGTCCTGGCTAAATTCCCATCATGGCCCCCTAATTGGCATGTATCTCCACCATGCTAGCTGAGGTGTGGTGAGTGTTTTGGTACAACAGTGGTTGCTGTGCATCACCCAGGTGAGATTCCCCCTCACCCTGTAAACTGCTTTGAGTACCTCAGTCGGTAGAAAGGTGCTATAAGTCCATAGCATGAAAAAGTCATATTTTCAATTGGCAAGCAATAGTGATAAAATTCCAAGGTAGCATGCTGTCATGTGTCTCTTCATTTTACATTAAGTATGATCTCTTATCTGAGAAGATACTTACAATATATATTTTTAAAGTGTTTATTTGAGAGTCGTCACCACACAAAAGTTTTTTTGCGGCATTCGAGGGAGAAGGGCCTTGGTCGGGGAGGTGACCAAAAACCCGATGGTCACTCTAACAGAGCTCCAGAGTTCCACTGTGGAGATGGGAGAACCTTCCAGAAGGACAAACATCTCTGCAGCGCTCCACTAATCAGGGCTTTATGGTAGAGTGGCCAGACGGAAGCCACTCCTCAGTAAAAGGCACGACAGCCCGCTTGGAATTTGCCAAAAAGGCACCTAAACAACTCTCAGACCATGAGAAACAAGATTCTCTGGTCTGATGAAACCAAGATTGAACTAATTGGCCTGAATGCTAAGCGTCACGTCTGGAGGAAACCTGGCACCTTCCCTACGATAAAGCACGGTGGTGGCAGCATCGTGCTATAGGGGATGTTTTTCAGCAGCAGGGACTGGGAGACTAGTCAGGATCGAAGGAAAGATGAACAGAGCACTCAAGACCTCAGACTGGGGCGAAGGTTCACCTTCCAACAGGACAACAACACTAAGCACACAGCCAAGACAACGCAGGAGTGGCTTCGTGACAAGTCTCTGAATGTCCTTGAGGGGCCCGGACATGAACCCGATCGAACATCTCTGGAGAGACCTGAAAATAGCTGTGCAGCAACGCCTGAGAGGATCTGCAGAGAAGAATGGGAGAAACTCGAGGCTGTAATCGCTGCCAAAGGTACTTCAACAAAGGTCTGAGTAAAGGGTCTGAATACTTATATAAATGTGATATTTAAATGTTTTCTATTTTATAAATGTGCTAATATTTCTAAAAACCTGTTTTTGCTTTTTCATTATGCGGTATTGTATGTAGATTGACGAGGGGGAAAAACGATTTAATCCGTTTTAGAATCCGTTTAGGAAAAATTCAAGTGGTCTGAATACTTTTCGAATGCACCGTATACAAAACAATAAGAACACCTGAACTTTCAATGACAGACTGACCAAGTGAATACAGGTGAAAGCTACGATCCCTTACTGACGTCACTTGTTAAATCCACTTCAATCAGTGCAGATGAAGGGGAGGAGACGGGTTAAAGAAGGATTTTTAAGTCTTGAGACAATTGAGGCATGGATTGTGTATGTGTGCCATTCAGAGGGCGAATGGGCGAGATAAAATATTTAAGTGCCTTTGAACGGGGTAGTTGGTGTCAGGCGCACCGGTTTGTGTCAAGAAATGCAACGCTGCTGGGTTTTTCACGCTCAACATGTCTCGCATGTGTATCAGGAATGGTCCACCACCCAAAGGACACCCAGCCAACTTGACACAACTGTGGGAAGCATTGGAGTCAACATGGGCCAGCATCCCTGTGGAACGCTTTCGACACCTTGTGGAGTCCATGACCCGACGATAGGTGTTCTTAATGTTTGGTGTACTCAGTGTATCTTGCAATAGTAACAAGTAATTGTTCAAATAAAAACAAGTATACACTTGAACAATTACTTGTTAGTATTGCATTAAAGCACGAACAAATACCTATAAAAACATACATAGCATTACTTGGCCCTGATTGTAAAAAAGATATGGCCATTTTTATAGTGGGAGTGTGTCTCCGGTAACGCGTGACATTGCCCAGATGTGAAACGCCTTGTTGTGTTAGCCTGGACCTGGAGTTGCAATGAACTTTTAACTGGGGGTTCGTAAAGTAGTGTTCAGCAGTAAAACGGTGTTAATTCCAATATAGTTATCTGCCACAACGATAATCTCACAATGAAAGGCACCAAGCACAGCACACAATAATAGCGGAGGTGCATAAAGATGGCGGCCTTCATGACATTGCTCTCGTTACTCTTTTTTTAGCAGAGTATTAGCAGAGTGTACACGCTCCCAATTTTAGTGTCAAGATGCCGGCAATTTGAAAAACCTAAAAAGTAGATCGCGCTGATTTGTTGGCGCGTTGCACCATATCGCGTACCTTCGAACGTAGTGGGTGGTGCTAAAACACAATGAAATCAGACCTACAATTCGGCCGTCTTTCTGCACGTTCGCCATTGTTCTTGTTCAATTATATTCCTAGGAACTTCGGAGCACAGGAATCGGTACTGTGATCTACATTCCCAAAGGACTCGTAAGGAAGCTTGTGCATGTCCTGCTGCATCTTACAAGAGAAGCAAACAGCCTACCTACATGCAGTACCACGGGGTTTAGTTCTCACAACTGAGCCTAAGACAGCTCTAGCAAGGGAAGATATCGGTCAACTGACACACACAACTCACACACACACAACACACACACACACACCACACACACACACACACACCACACACAACACACACAACACACCACACACACACACACACACACACACACCCTCTCAAATCTGTGAAGTTTAACAACTTAATACTCTGCTACCTGAGGCATCCCCTCTCCTCCACTTCCTCCACTCTAAAGGGTGGAAAATGGTACATGCACATCTCCTCGCTCACACACTCACAGACACAAACTGCCTCCAAGCAACTCCCGACCTTCTCTTTCATAACATTGTCCTCGCTACGTAAGGGGGTTGCCTAACACACACACACACACACACACGGCCACACCCACCATCACACACACACACAGCCTTACCCAACAGGGGGTTGTAACCCACATACCCACAGTCGTTATCATTCCATCCTGGTAAACCACATTGATTTCCACAACGCTGCCGTCTATCTGTATTCATATTCTCTCTGGAACAGTTTCTCCGTTCAGTACTAGATCTAGATCTATCAGGACTAGGCTTGTCACGATACCAACACTTAACAAACAATACGATACCGGGCCAAGTATGGCGACACCGTGGTGGGGAAAAAAATATCTGTGGCCTGGCATCCCGTTCGCCCGGACGCTTGTTCAGGTCTTCGAAATGTTCTCCAAAAACCTGTCACTGAAATTCACACTTCTTCTCAATATAACACATTTACTGTAACTTCACAGTGTTCAGTGTATAATATAACACTGCATAGAATGGCTGATTTGTCCCATCTAACAGGACCTGCTTGGCAGCACCAGGTACAGTACAGTATAATCCCGATTCCTAATAGATTTTCTGCCCACCTCTCCACTGTCATAACGTTAGCCGCACAGGATGTTGGTGGCACCTTAATTGGGGAGAGCGTGCTTGTGGTAATGACTAGAGAAGAGTCAGTGGAATGATATCAAATACACCGAACACATGGTTTCCAGGTGTTTGATGTCATTCCATTTGCTCCGTTCCGGCCATAATTACGTGCCGTCCTCACCTCAGCAGCCTCCACTGGTTAGCCGATGTGTGGTGAGCTTTCTGAGGAAGGAATGGCTGCCATGGAATTGGTTGTGTATGTAAAGCCACAGACTAGCACAGGCACAAACAGATACACACACGTTATAAACCTTGTATTCATTCACATTGTGGCTGGTCACTGTGTCCTTCTTATCCAGGCCTAAACACACATCTCGCCATCGACACAAAGCCCCCCACACAATTTGATTTGTCACATGCGCCGAATAAAACAGGTATAGACCTTAACGTGAAATGCTTACTTACAAGCCCTTAACCAACAATTAAGTTCAAGAAATTAAGTGAAAAAAAGATTTACTAAATACACTTACGTTGGCAGAAGTCCTTATGCTCCTCGTACCCCGGCTTGCACACACACCTCCCGATGGGCACCAGCCATCCCCCGTCGGCGCTACAGTACATCCTGGGGGCCTCGAACTCCTCTGACGCGTTCACACACAGCCCTCTGACCTCCACCAGGGCCGAGTCGCCCCCCGTGACGGTGTCAGGGAACTGGGCCAGGTTGAGCACGGTGAGGGGACACTTCTTGTAGAAGACACGGACAGAGACCAGAGCGATGCAGGCTCCCAGGTCCTGGAAGGCCAGGTAGAACCCCTTCTTACTTAGGTTGCTGATGTCACGCACCTCTGTGTTGAGCTTCATCACACGGTCGCCCACATCCACCTAGAGAGAGGGAGAGCAACCAGATTTATTTTACAGTTCTGTTTCAGCTAGAACGGACCTAGTAGAACAGGATGTTGATTGTCATTATTATTACGGGGATTGTTTTGCCCTCAGTATGTAAGTTGCCCTTAGCTCCATGTCCAGAGTCAGAACTTGTTTCATCCTCCTAATGGTTAGGATAAGAATGGTTAGGGGAAATCTGAGGTTAATGTTAGGATTGGGGGTAAGGTACTCTGATCCTAGATCTGTAGTTAGAGGCAACCTCTACCTTGGGAGTCTGTGTTTTCACTGACCTGTGTGAAGCTCTCGTCAGCAGCGATGGTGTCTATCTTGATGTACTGACTCTCCTTGATGAACCACAGGTTGGCGTTGTTGGATTCATAGTAGAACATGTTGAACGTCTGGAAAACACACAATTGGACATTTGCATTTGATTAAAGTTTGACATTTTGTTATGCCGTAGATCTATGGAAAACTGTTTGACAGAAAGATCACTTCTCTCGGTCAAGATTCAAAACATTATGACATTTCAGTCAACCATGACCTTGAAGCAAAGAGTATTGAACAATTGTTGACAGAATGGAAACCATGAGCAGATGGACCTCTTTGCAGGTGCCGGGTACTCCAGGCAGGCTGTTACAGTCTCGGAGGGTGAACTTGATCTCGATGTAGACGCGCTGGGCCCCGTCGCGGGCGATGTGCCGCGTCCTCAGCCAGTTGTTCTGACTGGCCTCCATCACGTTGCACACCTGGTAGGTACGCATAGGAGTGTTCCTCTCATCCATCACACTGATCTCCTCCCACTGCAGAGAGAGAGAGAAGGGGGGGTTAGAGGATTGCAGGGCGGGGGGGGGGGATGTGTGTGTACTTAAGTGACAAAAAGCATCTGTGTACATTTAAGTAATCACATTATAGTGCATGCACGTGCATGTGTATGCATGTTTTCATACATGTGCATTTGTGTGTGTGTGTGTGTGTGTGTGTGTGTGTGTGTGTGTGTGTGTGTGTGTGTGTGTGTGTGTGTGTGTGCGAGTGTGTGTGTGTGAGTGAGTGTGTGAGTGAGTGTGTGAGTGACTCTATGTGTGTGTGTCTCCTTGATCAAGAGAGAGACGTAGGACAGAGCTACTTTGTCTCCCCTCATATATTGCCATCTGTTTCCACTTGTGTTCAGAGAAGTAATTCAGAACACTTCTCGCATGAGAGAGAAAACATTTCTGTTCCTTCAAGGAAAGGAAAATAAACCAGTGTGGTTTCATAGAGTTTCAGAGACCAGGACCTACCAAAGAGGAAGCAGACAGCTAGGTTTAAACACACACACACACACACACACACACACACACACACACACACACACACACACACACACACACACACACACACACACACACCCACAACACACACACAAACACACACACACACACACACACACACAATGAGCCAACTCAGTATGAATCTCATTTGGGGTGAGGAGATGCACAGACCACCTTCTCAGTTCAGAGTACCAGTCTCTTTTCAGGCTCTGTATAGACTACTGATTGATGAACACATATCACATTTCAACATTCAAACCTCAGACACACAGAAAGGCAACTATTTTCTGGTCGGTGCAGCTGGCTATTGCGAAACTTTCCCTCTAATTTCACTCGGATGGGATGCAAATTATACCGGAGTGGAGATAGACAGGAGAGAGAGCGAGAAAGCAAGACAGAGAGCGAGAGAGCGAGAGAGAGAGAAGGAAGGAAGGAAGAAAGGAGAGAGAATGCAGGATTGAGAGAGAAAGAGAAAGACAGGGGGGGTTAAGACCGGTAAAGGAGAGAAAGAAAGTGAGAAAAGGACAGAGAAAGACAAGGGGGTTGTAGACTCGGAAGAAAAAGCTCTGATTTTGGGGATAATTGAACTTGACAGGTCGACAAGCCGGCAAAGGCTTGACACATTTCACCCAAAGTCTTGAGTACTAAAACAGACGGAAACAGACTCTCAGTCAGCTGCTTTTAATCCACTGGGCCTTCCACAGGGCTGGCTCCTGAGCTGGGACTAGAATAGCACGGAGGAAACAATTTATGAGGAAACAATTTATGAGTTTATGTCATAGGTAGGGCCAGGAATATTACAGACCAATTGACCTGGCCAAGGGAATCCCTATGCCCTGTGTACAGGCTATAACTACGACGATGTCATGAGTACCAGCGACATAGAAAACGAGTTGCGTTATACTCGAGGCCATCTCTCTCTCTCTCTCTCTCTCTCTCTCTCTCTCTCTCTCTCTCTCTCTCTCTCTCTCTCTCTCTCTCTCTCTCTCTCTCTCTCTCTCTCTCTCTCTCTCTCTCTCTCTCTCTCTCTCTCTCTCTCTCTCTCTCTCTCTCTCTCTCTCTCTCTCTCTCTCTCTCCTACTGTACCATTTTTCCTCTCTTCTGCTCTCTCTCTCTCTCGCTCTCTCTCGCTCTCTCTCGCTCTCTCTCGCTCTCTCTATTTCATCAGTTGGAAGAACAAAACAACAGATGAGGATCGAGAGAGAGAAAACGACAGATGAGAATAGAGAGAGAGAAAAACCGAGGGAGGAATGAATGCGGGTAAATTACAGACGCGGCTGGCAGCTAAACGGACCCATCTGTGTGGAGCGGGACCAGTCGGACATCACAGGAGACTGAGAGGGCATACACGGCTCTACACACACATACTCACACACTCACACACACTCACACACACTCACACACACTGCACAGAGGCACACACGCGCGGCTAGTTCCCTAGAGAGCGGTGATTATGGAGTTAAAGAGGATAGCTATTGAGGAATAAAGAGGGCTTTATGACGTTCTGTTTATTTCTCTCAGAGCTGAGGTTGAGTGTGAGGACTACACAGACTTCCTGGCTTGTTTATGGAGCGGTTTCCATGTGAAAGAGTCTGGTGATTGTCAGGCAGTAGCGGTCAGGTGGGTTTCTTTACTATCTCTCCACCTAAGGACGTGCTTCACCGAAATCCGTGCTTCACCAAATCCTTTCCTCAGTTTGCTCAGTGAAGAACTCTTAGTCCAATGTACTCTTAGTCCAACTCTTAGTCCAATGTTCTGAAATAACAGATTAGTGCTGGGTGGTACAGTGTATTTTACTATATAACGGTATTGATGCACGGACCGGTTCGTGTTTTTACTTTACCTTCTATAACGGTATTTGAATGTTTGTTTTGTTAAATCGTGACATGCAGCCTGTAATGTACATTTTTATACTATACTCCGCTACTTGAGTCATTTATATCCGCTGTCTCTCTCTCTCCATGCCGCTTTCCACACAGATCTATTCCTGTCACTCAAGGAGCGCATTTGTTGTTGCTCGACCACGAGACACTTGCATACAGTCTACATGGTCAAAGCTTCCACTTCTTAATATAAATCTACAAGCGTTCTATAATACTTCTTACATCTGCAAACAGCTAGTTTGTGTTTTTTAAGCACTGGCTAGCTAGTCAGAGGAAATGCAGCTAGCTACAGCCTGATACCAGTGATGGTGTAGGCCTAAATCAGCATGTTGTTTGTGCAACAGTATCTTCTAAACTGAAGAGGATTAGGCAAAGCATGAATATGTTAGCTACATGAAGTAGCTAAGAGAAAACATTTAATGTAGCCAAAGATTATAGTGTCCCCTAGGAAACACTGACCAACACTTTGGTTCCTACCCTGTCACAATAACTCCTCTCTGTCCGTTTTCTTCGTATCATGTCAAACAACACTGTTTTCAAAGTGCCCACTATTATATTTGAACTATAGAATTATAATGATAATTGCAACATTTGGTTAAAAATAAGGCCTACATTTTTGCCAATATCGTGCAGCCCTTTGTGGCAGCGTGGAAATGATCTCAAATGAGTGCAGGAAATGCAGAAATGCAGAAATGTATGAAAATGCTGAATTTTCTTGGGGGTTGAAGTTTAATTTAACAGTATAAAACCATCAGAATGGAGAAAGACTCATTGAAATCAATTAGGAAGAACAGTATGTGTTGCCACCCTGGGGTCACACACTACTCATAAAGCAAATGTATAATTTGTCTTATTCAAAAACATAAAATACCATCAAATACTGTAAAACATTTGAAAAATACCGTAATATGATATTTTGGCCATATCGCCCAACAACAGACTGTTAATTTCCAACATACAGTACAGGTAGAATCAAATGATGCTGGTCATATTCTTGATGTCTATTTTTTCTAAAAGCCTCCTCCCTCACCAGTAAATATTAGAAAATCAATCCAACATTTAATTGAAACAAACCAGCTTATGCTATCTAAACAAAATAATTCTGAAATAATGAATATGGATGATGCTGCCCAACTTTCCTTCAAGTGTGAACAAGAGAGAAGTGTTTAGACAGGTTGGAGGATTTAGCCTCTCTCTCTCAATCACCGAACACACACACACACTCAATCAGTGAACCTGTTGCTATAGCGATGGCAGTTCAGTTTGACCGCTAATTAGCATTCTGGACAGAACTTTCCTCTTTGAGCATTCTAATCCCTCGACAAATCACAACGAAGCTGGCCTGATTGCTTTGAAGCGGGGCAAAACCGTCGCATCAGGACTCGGGTTAAACCCTTCATTGGCTTAACATAATTTCCCCCCGCAATCATCTTGTAGTTACAGATACTTATACATAATTGGCCATCAAACTCTGAAACAACATCTGTCTAAGAGACAGAGACAGAGCGAAGAACGGGGGCGCTCCCAAATATATTAATAAAGATACGGGGACTATATTTGAACCTTTTACTGCAGTGGGCTAAATCAGGGTCGCACAGAGTGTTTCTTGGCAGTCTTAAACAAATCTACTTTGAAGCAAAAGTACACACCTCACACACACGGTTATGGGCTTAAAAAAAAGAAGACACATGTACCATATCAGATCTAGAGTTGAAATGTTTGAGTTTGCATTCCACTATTCCACTTTACATACAACACAGAAGACTGAAATACAGTACAACAAACCATTTGACATAGAAACACTGTATTTTCGGCGGCTTTTTTTGAAATAACGTTTATTAATTATGAAACAATGAAAAGTATGAATAACATTCCACCCATGAGGCCACTAGGTCATTTGACCGCAGGAAAGAGCTACAAGCAATATCATTACTGACTTGTGTCTGTTTTCGATCCCGCCGCAGAAACACAAACACCCCAGTTGTGTGATAGAAGTGGGTCGCTCTGCTCAGACTCCAGCACACATCTGGCTCTGGGGAGGGCCGTACTAAGTCTGACCTGCGGGGGTCAAGTGGTGGTGGATTGAGTCAGAGAGACAGCTATCCAGCCAAGGCCATATCTTGAACGGTGGGAATGTCTGTGTGACCTCTCTGCAGGTTCAGGGGTCCGGGTTTAACTAGATAATCCCCCTTATATGAAACACAAGACCCAGAGAGACATGCTGCTCAGCACCTCAGCCCTCTGTTTATATCTCTCTCTCCCTCTCTCTGTCTCTCGCCCCCCTTTTTCTCTCCCGTTGAGAGAACTCATTTCCCATTTTCTTCTCTGTGTTATCCTGGAGAGAGAGAGAGAGGGGTGTGTAGCCTATAATGCGTTTTCCAGTTCCCTAGGGTTCCTGCCACATGTCAGACTCGTTGACAGCCTAAACGTCTGCTTCTTGAACAGAAGAAGAGACATGAAAAGACAAATGCATGTAAATCGTCCAGTTATTACTGGTGCTAAAGCCTGGTGTTTATCTTCCATCATTTAACTCTGAGTGTGTCGTTCTCTCCCTCTCTCATTCTCTCCTCCCTCTCTCTTTCTCCCCATCGCTTTCAATCTCACTCGCTATCTTGCTCTCCTTCTATCCGCCCTCACTCTGACTATTTTTCTCTCTCTCTTCTCTTTCTCCCCCCCTCTATTTCTTCGGGTTACTTCAGGCTGCTGTGAGGTGAGGTGCAGGGTAATACAGGGTAATACAGGGTATCATCATCCCTGTTGTTATCTCCTGTTGCTGTGGAGTGACTCAACCAGCCTGTGTGTCCTATGTCATCGGAAGTAACTACTCCTTTCCTCTCTCCTGCACTCACCCAGTGGGTGCGAGAGCTCAGGCACAAAGCAGGAGCCTTGAATCACCAAGGTGGGTGCTAAATAGTGTGGTCTTTATTTCAAACTGTAAACCAGACTTGGGTCAAATACATATGTCAAACCTTCGACTGTTTGTTTCAGCCTGCCCGATACAAGGGGACCAATGTGATAGTCCAAAAAAAGTGCAAACTCCACCCACCTCCAATCAAGCGTATACCTAAAGTATTTGAAATATGTATTTGACCCAGGTCTGTGGTTAACATTATACATTTAGCTAAGCATTCATGCTGGAATGAAACCCACAGCCTTGGTGTTGCCAGCAAACAAGGCTGTAATCAAACTGATGTCCTTTCAATGAAGCTGCCTTCACTGACAGAAAGAAAATAGTCAGGATTTTAGCTCTTTATCCCCCATCGCTCTCGCTTTCAGCTGGTTTCTACTGACATTCCTCTGCTATTTCTTGACTGATTTCCCTTCATTTGTTCATTATTTCTCTTCATTCCTCTGTTGCGCTCTAAAGAGGCATGACACTGGCATTCTGCGACTTCCTGGGCTGTTACCTTCACAGCAGCCCGTTACGCAACTCAACACCGGTGTTACGTAAAAATATTCACCACCTCCCCAAATCGCAGTCGCAAAAAAAAAACGGAGCCAGCGACTGTCACATTATTTTCAGCGCAGCGGAAATAATTAGTAAATTCCCCCTCCAGACTCCAAATATAGCTATAGAACGCTTAAGAAGCCATCACTCTAACACGCACTGCTCTCTCTCTCTCTCTCTCTGCACTACTGCTACTGAATACACCCTGCACTCTAGACACCTCACTGATTCTAATAAAATGATTACCTCACTGATGTCAGTGTCTCCAGCCAGTGTCAGAGATTCATACCGCGTACACCGATCCAATGCTTTCAGGTCTACACAAGCGCCTATTGTAGTGAATAGTGGATTGTTATTTTCGTCAACAAAAAATTGTGACAAAAACATTCGTCAAACACATGTTTTTCAGTCGCAATTGATGAGACCATAACTAAATAGATCCTGACAAAAACTATAACTAAACTAAAATTATTTTGAGATGAGACAAAATTATCTCTGTGACTAAAATCAGACTACTACGTGGACTGGACAATGTTGTTTTGGAGAGATTGAGAGATTTTCGGTGATAAGCACATTTCAAATTAGAGGCACAGACGTGCAGCGCAGTTCCGTTCAGCAGTGGGAAGGATGCATCACACCCGGCAAACACAGTCTACATCAGCTGGTGAGCTGCGGGGGAGCAAGCGATGATTGTGGCCAGACAGGCCCCGCCCCAGCTCTGGCTCCGGTTATACACATCGCACAGGCAACTCTCTTGCTTCACGTTAGCTAACCAGTCACTGCCAGACTTCTGGTTAGCTACCCTTTGCCTGTTTAAATTAAAAACAATAGCCAACGTAGCCAGGACTCCCTCTTTTCCTCAGAGAAAATGGCTTGATTCTAGCCCTTAGGCTACTGTTGAAAAGACATGACCCATAATACCGGCGTTACATTTTCTTACATCCATAAAGCATATCGCGGGCCGTTCTAAAACTAGGCTACTTGCAGACCGAACCATTAACCATTTGTCAAGGCTACACTTTGTTCAGCCATGTTACTTCATTAGCTAGCTATAGCTAACAACCTGCGGCTCATTCAGCAGGACACAACGTTTTGGAATGTGTTGAATAAGGAATAACGGCGGCTCTATTCATGGACTTTTTATCGGCAACGTTTGAGAATGTTTTTCAACTGAACTGAGCCCTGGTAACATTATCAGTAGCCTATATGCAAATATTTGGTGGCACAATGAAAACTGATAGAAAAGTATTTATTGACTAAATTCCTCTTGTCACTACACTATATCTGGGTAAATAACTTTATTTTCAGTTAATGTGGACCCAATGACTCAGACTTGAGCACTTGGACCAGGACTCGAGCACTGGGACTCAGACTTCAGCCATAGGGACTCGTGACTCGACTCGTGACTCGACTATTGGTGACTTGAGCACAGGGGACTTGGGACTCGAGGTTTAGTGACTCGACTACATCACTGGGCAAAATAGTCATTAGCTCCCGTTCAAAGTCATTAGCCCCCGTTTTACTTTTGGACATCAATGTGGCAACGAGGGATGGAAGTGCAACCCATACTACTTTGCCAATACTTTGCGGCATCATCTGGTGACTGTGCCTCCTGCCGTGTCTAGACTTGACAGCTTTAGTATTCTGATCATAGAGCTCTAATCATGGAATTCCGAACGCGTCATGTGTCTACACCTACATTTAAATGTGTCTGCCGTGTCCAGTGTGTCCGGACTCCCTATTCCCACGCTATATTCAATTGTAAGTATGCATTCTACAAATGGTGGAATAGGCAAAATATGTTAACACAACAACTGATGGCAGTAGCTAACTACTGTAGCTAACTAGCCAGCTAACCTCTGTAGCTAGCAAGTCAAGCCGAAGAGATTGCAAATGGATTAGCATAACTATAGCCAAACAAAATATATTTTTTCGAAATATTAGCTAGCAGGCTAGCATTTACGAGGCCACCAAACACGTTATTCACATGAACATATCTCCTCCAACGTTATAATGACAAAGTGCCTCTCGGACCCAAAACATACGTTTTCTGGAGACTTGTGGGAGAAGTGCTGATGACGTCGCCCACCGTATGCGCTTTCAGTAGCCTGATTGTGTCCAGACTGAAGAGAAATCCACACACAATGCATCCCTGACTACCACCTGAAGTGGTCAGCCAGATCTGAACACATTCAGACCCATCATTTCAATGCGATCTTCGTATTCTGATAGCGAAAGTCGCATGTAAGTGTCAAGTGTAGACATGATTTCTCTCTCGCTCTCGTGTCTGTTTGTTTTGTATGTAATGTGCAATATCTATGTAGGCCGAATTAGGAATTTCCATGGCAAGATCATTCTTATATAATATAATACTATTCTTATGTACTGTATATGTTTAGCATTTTGCTGCTGTTGGGAAGAGAATAGAATATGTTATGCAGAAAAATGTGTTGGTAGACCAAATGTATGTATGTGCACATGGAAGTGAGCGATTCATGTTTACTATAGGTTAATTAGGCAATACAAATGTGATGTGACTAAAATGTGACTACAATGAAAGGGCATTTAGTTGACTAAAATGTCTCTCTGTTTTCGTCATTTTGACAATAACTAGACTAAATCCTTATTCAAATGACAAAAATGTGGCTGACATGCTGACCAGACTGGGCGTCCGCGTGTACCATCGCGCGCCATCACTCGCTTGTTGATTTTGTCAATCCACACCAGATGCGATCAGGACACGTAGGTTGAAATATCAATAAGAACTCTGAACCAACTGTATTCATTTGGAGACAGGTCGAAAAGCATTAATCATTCATGGCAATTTAGCTAGCTAGCTTGCTGTTGCTAGCTAATTTGTCCTGGGATATAAACATTGGGTTGTTATTTTACCTGAAATGCACAAGGTCCTCTACTCCAACAATTAATCCACAGATAAAAGGGAAACCGAGTTAGTTTCTAGTAATATCTCCTCCTTCAGTCTTTTTCTTCTTCATTGGACTTTATATGGCGGTTGGCAACCAACTTTAATGTGCATTAGCACCACCAACTGGAATGGAGTGTGGACCTTAGTTCATCTTTCAATCACCCACGTGGGTATATGCTCCTAATACCCAATGAGGAGATGGGAGAGGTGGGACTTGCATCGCCTCAAGCGTCACAAATAGAACCAAGTTCTATTTTAGAGCTTGGCTACACAAATGCTCATTGACGCGCGCGAGCAGTTTGAATGCAATGAATGTATAACATGTATGTGTACATATATTTTGCAACGCTCGTGGGTGTGGTCAGCATATAAGACTTAATTATATTTTTGTCAAAATGACTAAGATTAAACTAAATCTAAAACACACTGCCAAAATTAACACTGGGTTAAAGTTGGTTTGGTAAAGTTTGTGTCTGTGTGAGCGCCTGTGGATCAAGATTGATCCAGTATGGCCGCCTCATACAGAAAGTGATATCACAGAGCTACTCACCCCCTCGGCAGGGTAGGCCTCCCAGCCTAGGTTTCCCAGAGCAGACATGGAGTCCAACAACGTCACTGCAGACAGACAGAGAGAACAGACTGGTTAACACAACACACACTATTACAGCAATAAGACACCAGAGGAAGGGAGGGCCGTCGTGGTTATTGGAACATCTGTGCTGTCAAAGGTGGGGGGTGAGGCCAGGCCAATGGGATAGCACTTACAACAGCACATTAGAACAACATTTACTGCCTCAGATTCACACAGGCTCAACCACACACCCTTAACCCCTTTCCATAGCAAAGGGACGGAGTGAGGGGTGGAGAGATGGATGGATGGAGAAAGGCCAAGAGATGGATTGATAGAGGAAGAGAGAAAGGCAAGGGCTGGTGAGAGTGACAGCAAAGAAGAGAGAGGGGAACAGAGAGAGGGATGAAGAATGAGAGAAATATCCGGATGGAGGCGGACGGAGGGATGGACGGACAGAGAGAAGGAGTGAGGTAGAGACAGAAAGGCTAAGAGATAGCTAAAAGGCTGTGTATTTAGATTCAGATGGAGCCAGTTTCTCCCACGGTGTGTGAACTGTGCTTTCCCTGCCTGACGCCATTGAGCCCTAATTATGGCCTCACCACTGCTCACCATTAATATTTAATTATCCTCCATCTGCAGAGGCTGCCGCCAGCCCCCTCCCTCCCTCTTCTCTCTATCTCCCTATCACTCTCTGCTTTGCTACTTCTTGTGCTCTCTCTCTCTCTCTCTCTCTCTTCTCTGCCCTCTCGCTCTTACCTGCTGTCTCTCTCTCTCTCTCTTCTCTGCCCTCTCGCTCTTAGCTGCTGTCTCTCTCTCTCTCTCTCTCTTTTCTGCCCTCTCGCTCTTACCTGCTGTCTCTCTCTCTCCCTCTCTCTCTCTCGCTCTTACCTGCTGTCTCTCTCACCCTCTCTTGCTGTCTCTTTCAATCTGCTTCTCTCCCTTTCACACTCTCTACATCTCCATCTCTCTCTTTCTCTCATTCTGTGCCAGAGGTCTGACTCGGGCCAAAAGAGAGTTACTCCTCGGCTCTCAGCCACAGGTCCCAGATCAGCTGTCCAGGCTCCTGACCTGAAACATCATCAGTTGGCTTTAATAACTGACCCTGGAAACCAGAGGGAACTAGTGCCAAAACACAGACACGTGCAGTATTTTCAAGGATAATCTCGGCACTTACAGTAGAACCAAATCTCAAATGAGCGCTAACCAGCTAAAAGTTGGTTACGTAAAAATATTTCAAGGCTAACTTCATCTCTCCGGATGTCCAATTCATTCTTGTTGGAAGATGATGAAAAACATTATAGTACAACATGACTCTTTTATATCACACTTTTTCCACTCGGGAAAGAAGAACACACCCAGGAGCAGAAAACAGAGTAGACTGCTATATTTTCATCTAGCTCCTGTTCCACATTTAGATATGAGCCTTTCTACATTTCTCCTCTCAGAGGGAGCCTGGGCCTGGTGGCTGATGAAACACATTTGCCTCCCCTCTCCACTGAACGTGACATTTCTAAATGAATAAAGCAGTAGGGAGAGTGTGTCTGCTGTGTGCACGCAGGTAGCACTAGTCTCTCTCTCTCTCTCTCTCTCTCTCTCTCTCTCTCTCTCTCTCTCTCTCTCTCTCTCTCTCTCTCTCTCTCTCTCTCTCTCTCTCTCTCTCTCTCTCTCTCTCTCTCTCTCTCTCTCTCTCTCTCTCTCTCTCTCTCTCTCTCTCTCTCTCTCTCTCTCTCTCTCTCTCTCTCTCTCTCTCTCTCTGCAGTGCCTTCAGAAAGTATTCACATGCCCTTGACTTTTTCCACATTTTGTTGTGTTACATCCTGAATTGAATGTTTTAAATTTCGATTTTGTGTCACTGATCTACACACAATAAGTATTCAAATGCTTTGTTATGGCAAGCCTACATAAATTCAGGAGTAAAAATGTGCTTAACAAATCGCATAATATTGCATGGACTCATTCCATGTTCAATTATAGCGGTTAACATTCTTTTTTTTATGACTACCCCATCTCTGTATCCCACACATGGAATTATCTGTAGGGTCCCTCAATCGAGGAATGAATTTCAAGCACAGATTCAACCACAAAGACCAGGGAGGTTGTTCAATGCCTAGCAAAGGAAGGATGACTGTACAGAATACAAATATTCCAAAACATGCATCCTGTTTGCAACAAGGCACTTAAGTAATGCTTAAAAAATATAATAATACTTTAAAAAAGTAATACTTAAGTAACACTTTTTTTTAAATGTAAGAAAGAAATGTACTTTTTGTCCTGAACCATTATGTTTGGGGCAAATCAAACACAACACATCATGTTATGGGTATGCTTGTCATCGGCAAGGACTAGGGAGATTGATAGGATACAAATCAATGGAATACAGCTGTATTACAGCGGCCAACTTACAGTTTTGACTTAAATCTACCAGAAAATCTATGGCAAGACTTGAAAATGGCTGTCTAGCAATGATCAATAATCAACTTGACAGAGCATGAAGAATTTTAAAAAGAATAATGTGCAAATATTGTACAATCCACATGTGCAAAGCTCTTAGAGACCCAGAAAGACTCACAGCTGTAATCGCTGCCAAAGGTGCTTCTACAAAGTATTGACTCAGGGATGTGAATACTTACAGTATGTAAATTAGATATTACTGTATTTAATCTTCAACACATTTGCTCAAATCTATTTAATCCATTTTGAATCCAGGCTGTAACACAACAAAATGTGGAATAAGTGAAGGG